>NW_024510677.1:0-512 GCF_017590135.1 Pyrgilauda ruficollis | reverse complement strand
TCTGGGATGACCCTGCTAGAGCAGGGATCTTGGGCATGTGCTCTGGGATGACCCTGCTAGAGCAGAGAGCTTGGACCAGATGACCCCACTGTGGTCCCTTCCACCAGACCCATTCTGTGATTCTGTGAACAGAGGTGTCAGACAGCCATGCCCTCCATCCTTTTATGATAAGGAGGACAATTGATCCTACCATATGTCATTCTAAATCATCACTGTCTCCTCCCTGTCCTGGGAACTCAGGCCCAGCTCAGTGCTGGACTTCTGTGCATGAGATCGGATCTGACTTAGGTGCCGTAAAGTTCATCCTGTGACAGCTATAGCTGAGAAATGTAAAAATTTTTTTATTCAAAGCTGGCAGGATCCCTAGAAGAAAGGAAGAAGTTCAGTCCTGCCTTGCTGTGCTGGTGGTCCACCTCTGCATACTTAAAGCACCAGGGCTGCATGGCCTGGGAGATGTCTCTTCCCTTTGTGCTGCCTCTCACATTTCCCAGCCACTGCCAAGAGCAGGAGCA
>NW_024510676.1:0-512 GCF_017590135.1 Pyrgilauda ruficollis | reverse complement strand
GGAAAGGCACAGACAGCTTCATTAAAGGGGGAATAAAGGCACAGCATTGACAAGCCCTTCATTTGTTAAAACCCAACATCTGCAGTGGGCCAAGGATGTTTGAACATTTCCTGTTCCTGGGGGAGTTTATGAGTTCAAGATTTGTTAACAGCAAACTGCTGAAGATCCTGTAAGGTCAGGTTCTGGTAATGACCCAAAAGTGACCCTTCTGATGGAACTAACACCAGAAAACTGGGACATTTGGCTGGTAGGAGCTGGTATATGAAATATATTCCAGGGGCCTCAGGCAGTTTGCCAGTGTTAAAGGGGAAAATATCATTTGTGAGGGATTTATTCCAGAGCCATTTTCAAAAAGGATCCCTATCATTCAACTGAGAAAAATGGGAAAATAAACCAACACCAGGACAGGGAGTTTTGTTGGAATGTTCGGTGTGTTTGAGCAGTGTGGAGAGGGAGTGGATTTGCTGCTGGGTTATTTAGGACACAGGGAGCAGCTGGAGCTGGGCCAGGGC
>NW_024510675.1:0-512 GCF_017590135.1 Pyrgilauda ruficollis | reverse complement strand
CTGCTCAGAGGGAAAGACCTGCTCCAAAACATAGTGGAGCTTTGAATTTCAGATTTCTTATGGATACCTACACACAACCACTACTTTTCTCTTCCAGAGGTACCATCTTTTCACCTGCTGTGAATTTTCTCCTCCCACCTTTCTTTTTTCAGGTCTTAGGCTATAAATCCTTTACTGTTATCAAAGCACACAGCTATCAGTAAGGGTACTTTTGCTACCCTCATAACCAAGACTCTCCTTCATGTATCTTCTCTTGTGAAAGAAAGAAGCTTTTTTCTAACTGGTGTTTCACACCTCAACTGGACTTGCCTCTGGACCAGGAACCTACTCACTGGGAAAGATGAGCTCCAGATTTCCTTATCCTGAGCAGAGGCAGGGACAGCTGAAGAGCCTGAAGTCTACTATTCAGAGGTCATATCTGGGAGAAAGCCATCATATGAAAGGGATCTGCTTATAGCAATTTAGTGGCTTAACCCCAGCTGTCAGCTAAGTGCCACATTAAAGTGAACTCA
>NW_024510674.1:0-512 GCF_017590135.1 Pyrgilauda ruficollis | reverse complement strand
CAAAAACCCAAAGGGACACCCCAAAACTCAAAGGGAGACCCCAAAACCCAATCCCAGACCCCAAAAACCCAAAGGGACCCCAAAACCCCAAAGGGAGACCCCAAACCCCAAAGGGAGACCCCACCCAATTCCAGATCCCAAAACCTAAAGGGAGACCCCAAAAACCCAAAGGGACACCCCAAAACCCAAAGGGACCCCAAAACCCCAAAGGGAGACCCCAAAAACCCAAAGGGGACCCCAAAACCCAAAGGGAGACCCCAAAACCCAAAGGGACACCCCAAAAACCCAAAGGGACCCCAAAACCCCAAAAGGGACCCCAAAACCCCAAAGGGGACCCCAAAACCCCAAAAGGGACCCCAAAACCCAAAGGGGACCCCAAAAACCCAAAGGGACACCCCAAAAACCCAAAGGGACCCCAAAACCTAAAGGGGACCCCAAAACCTCAATTTCAGACCCCAAAACCTCAAAGGGAGACCCCAAAACCTAAAAGGGACACCCCAAAACCCAAAAGG
>NW_024510673.1:0-512 GCF_017590135.1 Pyrgilauda ruficollis | reverse complement strand
AGAGTTTGGGGTGAAAATTAAAATCAAGAGTTTTGATAAAAACGTAATTGTTAAAAGCAGCCTTAAAAAATGGAAACCTAGAAGGGAAACAAAGCTGAAGAATTCATTACTCTCTTATTACAACTTACAATAAATATACTCAACCACAGAGTAATACTTCAAAAACACAATAGCAGCTAAGTATTCTACAGTTGCATCTTTTAATTTCTGTAGAGCAACAGACTCTACCTAAGGAAATATAACTGATAATTTTTAATGCATTTCCATAAAATACTATTTATGGAGGATCTAAATTAAGCCATGGCCATTATTAATAAAACCACTGTTACAAATAGCATAAGATACAGATAACTTATAACAATCTTAGCTTGAATATTTCATGACACCATCTTCTAATAGAAACTGACCTCAAAAGTAAAATACACTTTTTAAGCCATTGAATATTGTTGCAGTGAACTTTTAACTTAATAGATTTTTAAAAATTTAATACATTTCACTTTCCTTTTTTGTTT
>NW_024510672.1:0-512 GCF_017590135.1 Pyrgilauda ruficollis | reverse complement strand
TTTTTGACAAAGAATCTGACGCTTAGAAAAGAGCAAAAAACCTAACAATTATTATAATAAGCCAGGCCGAACTGCAAAGGGAACAATTCAGACTTTTTCATTTGTCTTCCTTTTCCACATGACCATCATTGGGCTCATCACCTTCAGAACATCACCAGAAGGGCTCAACACCTTCTCCACATGAGCAGGCAACAAAAAAGAAGCTGAGGAAAACGAACATGTTTTCCTCAGGGAGAACTCGGGGCACCCTCCTCACAATCTCATGCCTTTTCTAACACCCATTCCCGTGCTTCATTCCCCCCTTGGAGGGTGAGAAGTTTTCCAAAAGGAAGCGAGTGCCAGTAGCTGCTGCTGCCAAGGCAGAGAACACCAACAGGGAGAGCTGAGAGCAACACAGGACCAGCTCACAGACAGGAGAAAACCCACCCTAAAAATCTGGGAATAACCAAAAGGATACAAGAGCCAGCTGCAGGTACTTTTGCTTTGCATCATGGGGTGATCCTGAACTGAAA
>NW_024510671.1:0-512 GCF_017590135.1 Pyrgilauda ruficollis | reverse complement strand
TGTGGGGACAGGGACATGGGGACACGGACAGAGACATTGTGGGGACAGGGACATGGGGACAGTGTGGGGACAGCGTGGGGACAGGGACACGGACAGGGGGACAGTGTGGGGACACGGGGACAGGGACATGGGGACAGTGAGGGGACAGCGTGGGGACAGTGCAGGGACAGCTGGGGACAGCCCCACAGACACCACAGGGACTTGGGGACACCGCGGGGACACGGGGACACGGGGACACCGCCACAGACACGGGGGGCACGCGGGGACACCCAGGGGGACCCCAAGACCCCCCCAAACCCAACCCCCATTCACAGACCCCAAATCCCTCACGGGAACCTCCGGGACCCCTCCCCAAAAACCCCCGGACGCCCCCCAGGCCCTTCACGGGGGTCCCGGGACCCCCCCTCAAACGCACCCCCACCTCAGAGACCCCAAAATCCCTCCCAGAGACCCCAAACCCCTCAGGGGGACCCCCAGGACCCCTCCCCAAAAATTCCGGCCCCCCCCTCCCC
>NW_024510670.1:0-512 GCF_017590135.1 Pyrgilauda ruficollis | reverse complement strand
AAAAAAAAAAAATTATTTTATTTTTTTTGTTCTGTGGAGAAGAGCTTTCAGATGAGAAAAACTATCAGCGATCCAGAAACATGTAGCTGTGTCCCTCTGGAAACTGGGAACTGCTGATTGCTACAAACCTGTTTAAGGCTGGGAAATCTGCAGCTGGCAGAGGCAGCCCCCGAGGCTCAAAGGGACCAAGGGAGCACATCCAGGTGTCACTCAGCCCCTCTCCCTCACTGTGATTTTCCCTGGAAATCAACCCCCTAAAATCAGCTTCATATGGAGACAAGGGAATGAGAGCCTAAAGAAAAGCAGCAAAAATTTAACATTGCACCCGAAGGGAACTGGACAAGACATAAAGAAGAACCTCAAATAAACCGGTGTCAACTCAAATTCGTTTGTACAACCACACAAAACCCCATTTTTCATGATGACTGCCCATCCCCCAGCTCTCCAAACACTGCAAGGTTGAAGTGTGGAGGGTTTGGTGGAGATGAACAGCTTTCAGCTGCTGGTGGGCT
>NW_024510669.1:0-512 GCF_017590135.1 Pyrgilauda ruficollis | reverse complement strand
TTCTAAAATATAAAAAAAATAAATTTAAAATTCCAGTAAAAATAAAAATAATTCCAATAATTTTTTTAAAAATCCAAAAAAATTCCCCAAAAAATCCCAAACAAATCCTAAAAAATCTGAAAAAAAATTTAAAAAATTCCCCCAAAAATCCCAAACAAATCCTAAAAAATCTGAAAAAAATAAAAAAAAAATCCCCAAAAAAACTTTTAAAAATTTAAAATTTTTAAATCCCTTTAAAATTCCCCCAAAAAATTCAAAAAAATCCAAAATAATTCAAGAAAAATCCTTAAAAAGTTAAGAAAAATCTCAAAAAATCCCCCCAAAAAATCAGAAAATAATCCCCAAAAATTCACAATTTATTTCCCAAAAACATCCCAAAAAATTCTGAAAAAAACCCAAAAAAATTCTCAAAAAATTTCCAAAAATTCCCCAAAAAATCAGGAGAAAATTCCCAAAAATTAGGAAAAAATCTGAAAAATAAATAGGAAAAAATTCCTTTAAAATTTGAAAAA
>NW_024510668.1:0-512 GCF_017590135.1 Pyrgilauda ruficollis | reverse complement strand
GGATGCCAGGGCAGGATGACCAGCTTTTACTGCCCTAGCTTGGCTGGGAGCTTCAAGGGGCTGGGTGAGCCTTCCCATGGGAACATCCTCACACCAGGTCTGCATCCTCACACTCCCACCCTTCAGCATCCCCCCTAGCCCCTCAGCATCCCCTCCATTTCCCCCAGCACCCATCCCAGCCCCTCAGCACCCTGTCCCAGCCCCAGCAGCCCTGTCCCAGCCCCATCCCAGGCACTGCAGCACCCTGGAGCTCCTGGGCCAGCCGACAGAGGCAGGCTGTGGCAGCAGATAAGGGAATGCTGATCCGGAGCTCCTCTAGCAGCAGCACGCCCTGGCAGGAGCCAGGAGGTTTTACAGGGCACACACAGCTCCTCAGCAGATACACATCTCAGCTCTGTGGGCTGTGCTGCCACAGGGGAGCTGAGCTCCCTGGGAGCACATTCCAGTAGGAATGGGCTGCTGGAGGCTGTCAGGGGCACTGCTAACTCACTGGTACCTCACTGGTTACTCAC
>NW_024510667.1:0-7284 GCF_017590135.1 Pyrgilauda ruficollis | reverse complement strand
AGGAGTGGGCGTGGCCTAACACCAATAAGAACCATTTAACGAGGAGGGGGCGTGGCTTAGCACCAATATGAGCCATTTAACAAGGAGTGGGTGTGGCTTAACACCAATATTAACAATTTAATGAGTGGGCGTGGCCTAACACTAATAGCCATTTAATGAGGAGTGGGCGTGGCTTAGCACCAATATTAACCACTTAATGAGTGGGCGTGGCCTAACGCTAATAGCCATTTAATGACAAGTGGGCGTGGCCTAACACTAATAGCCATTTAACAAGGAGTGGGCGTGGCCTACCACCAATAGGAACCATTCAGCAAGAAGTGGGCGTGGCTTAGCACCAATATGAGCCATTTAACAAGGAGGGGGCGTGGCTTAGCACCAATAGGAACCATTTAAGGAGGAGTGGGCGTGGCCTAACACCAATAGGAACCATTTAATAAGTGGGCGTGGCTTAGCACCAATATGAACCATTTAACAAGAAGTGGGCGTGGCTTAGCAGCAATACAAACCCTTTAATGGGAAGTGGGTGTGGCTTAAGGGTAGTGGGCGTGGCCTGTGACGTCACCAACCTGCCAACACGCACTGGGCGTGGCCTAACCCCGAGTGGGCGTGGCCTAACCCCCCTTTAACCCCTGTTAATAACAAGTGGGTGTGGTTTAAGGGGGAGATGCGGGGTGGGCGTGGCCTGTGGCGGGGTGGGCGTGGCCCTGAGGGCGTGTCCCGGCCCCGCCCCCCCAGAGAAGCCCCCCGAGGAGCCGCCGGCCAAGCTGCTGGACGATCTCTTCCGCAAGACCAAGGCGGCGCCCTGCATCTATTGGCTGCCGCTGACCGACTCCCAGGTGCTCATTTGCATGTATTTGCATACCCGGGGGGGATTGGGGGGTTTAAGGGGAATTTGGGGTGAAAATTGGGGATTTTGAGGGAAATCTTGGGTGAAAGTTTGGGGTTTTAAGGGAAATTTGGGGGGGATTTTGGGTGAAAATTTGGGATTTTTGGGAAATCTGGAAAGATTTTTCAAAATTTGGGGTGAAAATTTGGGATTTTAAGGGAAATTTGGAGGGATTTTGGGTGAAAATTTGGGATTTTTGGGAAATTTGGAAAGATTTTTTAAAATTTGGGGAGATTTTGGTTGAAATTTTGGGATTTTAAAGGAAATTTGGGGGGATTTTGGGTGAAAATTTGGGATTTTAAGGGAAACTTGGGGAGATTTTTGAAAATTTGGGATTTTTGGGAAATTTGGAAAGATTTTTCAAAATTTGGGGAGATTTCGGGTGAAAATTTGGGATTTTAAGGGAAATTTGGGAAATTGGGTTAAAAATGGGGAATTTTGGGGGGAAAAATGGGGAATTTTGGGGGGAAAATTGGGTTAAAAATATGGAAATATTGGGGGGAAAATGGGGGAGTTTGGGTTAAAAATGGGGATTTTTGGGTCAAAAATGTGGGATTTTAGGGGGAAAAATGGGGAAAAATCTGCACAAAAAATGTGGAGAGATTGGGGAGAAAACTGGGGGGATTTGGGTGGAAAATGTGGAATTTTTAGGTTGAAAATCTGGGAAATTTGGGTTAAAAATGTGGAATTTTGGGGGTAAAAAATGGGGGAGTTTGGGGGAAAAATGTGGAATTTTTGGGTTAAAATCCTAAGAAATTTGGGTCAAAAATGTGGAATTTTGGGGGTAACAAATGGGGGCATTTGGGTCAAAAATATACAATTTTGGGGGGAAATATTGGGGAAAATTGTGTTAAAAATGTGGAAAAGTGGGGTCAAAAATGTGGAATTTTTTAGGTCAAAAATGTGAAATTTTGGGGGTAAAAAATGGGGGGATTTGGGAGAAAAATGTTGGATTTTAGGGGGGAAAACGGGGAATTTTGGGGGGGAAAATGTGGGAATTTGGGTCAAAAATGTGGAAGTTTTTTGGGTCAAAATCCTGGGAAATTTGGGTGCAAAATGTGGGATTTTAGGGGGGAAAAATGGGGGAATTTGGGTTAAAATATTGGAATTTTTAGGTTAAAAATGTGGAAAATTTGGGTAGAAAATGGGGGGAAATCGTGTAAAAAATGTGGAAAGATTGGGTCAAAAATGTGGAATTTTGGGGCAGAAAATGTGGGAATTTGGGTGGAAAATGTGGGAAATTTTGGGTCAAAAATGTGGGATTTTGAGGTGAAAAATGGGGGAGTTTGGGGGGAAAATGTGGAATTTTGGGGGGGGGAGAAATGTGGAAAATTTGGGTCAAAAATACAGAATTTTGGGGAGAAAAATAGGAGAAAATTGTGTTAAAAATGTGGAAAGTTTGGGTTAAAAATGTGGAATTTTAGGTAGAAAACAGAGGAAATTTGGATTTTGGGGGTAAAAAATGGGGGGATTTGGGTCAAAAATGTGGAATTTTTAGGTTAAAATCTGGGAAATTTGGGTGAAAAATGGGAAATTTTGGGTGAAAATCAGGGCAAATTTGGAATAAACTCGGGAAAGTTTAAATGGAATTAGAATTTGGTGAAAATTTGGGGATTTTTGGTGGAAAAATGTGAAAATTCTGCTTCAAAATGTGGAAATTCCAGGAGGAATTTGGTGAAAATCAACAAAAATTTTAAAAAAATTATGGCCGAGCAGGGGATTTGGGGGAATAAATTGAATTTCTGTGACGGCGGGCAGAATTTAGAGGGGTTTGGGTGATAAAAGGGGATTTTTTGGGGCGAAAAAATTGAATTTTGGGGGGGAAAAATTGGAATTTTTGGGGTCGCTGGAAAGTCCCAAGTGTTGGAAACGCTTGAGTAAATTCTCCATTCCTATTGGTCGACGGATCTGTCAATCATGAAATCTGTCGTTGCTATTGGCCAAGCTCCCTCTTCAAGGCGGGGCGCGTGTTTTCCGCCTTCCTCTTTTTCCATTGGTCAGTTATTCTCGTATCGGCGCCCTGATTGGTTTGCTAGCCTGTCAATCATTCATTCCGGCTTTTCCGGGTGTGGGCGGGATTTCTTAGCGCTTCTCGCGCTCTGATTGGCTGCTGCCCTCTCCCCTCACGCTCATTTCCAACATGGCGGCGTCCGAGGCGGTCGCGCTGCTGGAGGCGCTGCGAGCGCAGGTGAGACCCTAAAAAAAACCCCAAAAACCCCAAAAAAGCTCCAAATTCCCCCAAAATCACCCTTCTGGGCCTCTCCAGGCGGCGGAAGTGGCGGCGCACGGGCGAGAGATGCTGCGGAAAGTGAGGGGAGGGCAGCTGGAGACCAAGGAGGTACCGGGGGCATTTTGGGAAGGAATCGTGAGGGGATTTTGGGGTTCCCTGAGGGGATTTTGGGTGTTCTGAGAGGGGTTTGTGGTTTCTGAGGTGTTTCTGAGGGGTCTTGAGGAGATCTGGGGAGCTTTTCGGGAGTTCTGAGGAGATTTCGGGTTCTTGAGGGGTCCCTGAGGGGATTTTGGGATCCTTGAGGAGGAATGGGGGGTCCTGAGGGGTTTTTTTTTGGGGGGATCTTAAAGGGATTTGGGGAATTTCTGAGGAGATTTGGGGGTCCCTGAGGGGATTTGAGGGGATCCTGAGGGGATTTGGGTGTCCCTGGGGATTTTTTTGGGAATCCTTGAGGGGATTTTGGGATCTTTAAAGGGGTTTTGGGGTTCCCTGGTTTTTTTGGGGGGGGATCCCTGAGGGGTTTTGGGAGGTACTGAGGGATTTTGGGGGTTTCTGAGGGGATTTTGGGGATCTCTGAGGGAATTTGGGGGGTCCTGAGGAAATTCTGGGGATTCCTGAGGGGATTTGGGGGTTTCTGAGGGGATTTTGGGAGTTTTGGGTAATTCTGAGGGGATTTTGGGGTCTTTAAAGGGATTTTTGGGGGTCCCTCTTTTTTTGGGGGGTACGGGGATTTTGGGGATCTCTGAGGGAATTTGGGGGGTCCTGAGGAAATTCTGGGGATTCCTGAGGGGATTTGGGGGTTTCTGAGGGGATTTTGGGGATCTCTGAGGGAATTTGGGGGGTCCTGAGGAAATTCTGGGGATTCCTGAGGGGATTTGGGGGTTTCTGAGGGGATTTTGGGAGTTTTGGGTAATTCTGAGGGGATTTTGGGGGTCCCTCTTTTTTTGGGAGATATTTGAAGGATTTTAAGGGATCCTGAGGGGATTTTGGGGGGGTTCTGAGGGGATTTGGGGAGTTTTTGGGGAATTTGGGGATCCCTGAGGGGATTTTGGGGTCTTTGATGGGATTTTGAGGTTCCTGGATTTTTTGGAGGGGTCCTTGAAGGTTTTTTGGGGGAATTTTAAGCAATTTTTAAGCCAAATTTTAGGGTGAATTTGGAGTTTTTCGGGGTCCTCCAGCTAGTCCTCCTGTCCAGCAGGAGGCGTCCTTGCTTTAGACCAAAATTTGGGGTAAATTTGAGCAAATTTTGAGGTGAATTTGGGGGTTCTTGGGGTCCTCCAGCGAGTCCTCCCATCCGCTAGGGGGCACCTCTGCTGATTGCTAATTTGGGTCGAATTTTGGGGTGAAATTTGGGGTTTTCCGGGATCCTCCCATGGGTCCTCCAGTCCACCAGGGGGCGCCTCTGATGAGGCTGAAATTTGGGCGAATTTTTGGGGCAATTTTGAGGGGTTTTTAGGGGTCCTCCAGCCAGTCCTCCCATCCAGCAGGGGGTGCCTCTGCTGATTGCTAATTTGGGTTAATTTGGGTCAAATTTTGGGGTGAAATTTGGGGGTTTCTGGGGTCCTCCAGCCAGTCCTGCCATCCACTAGGGGGCGCCTCTGCTGGGGCCTAATTTGGGTTAAATTAAGACAAATTTTTGGGTGAAATTTGGGGTTTTCCGGGGTCTTCCAGCCAGTCCTGCCATCCACTAGGGGGAGCCTCTGCTGGGGCCTAATTTGGGTTATTTTGGGTCAAATTTTTGAGTGAAATTTGGGGTTTTCCGGAGTCCTCCAGCCGGTCCTCCCGTCCAGCAGGGGGTGTCGCTGCTGCAGGTGCGCTCGCAGGCGCTCCTGAGTTACCTGCAGGACCTGGCCCTGCTCGTCTGCTCCAAAACCCGGGGGGGCTCCCTCAGCAACTCGGGGGGGGCCCTGGAGCGGCTGCTGGAGACCAGAGTGGTGAGGAGGGGGAGATTGGGGGGTCCCAGGGGGATTTTGGGGGGATTTTGGGGAAATTTGAGGGGTCCCAGGGGGATTTTGGGGGTAATTTCGGGGATTTTGAGAAAATTTGGGGGGATTTTGGGGAAATTTGGGGGGAATTTCGGGGATTTTGGGAAAATTTGGGGGGTCCCAGGGGGATTTTGGGGGGAATTTTGCAGATTTTGGGGAAATTGGGGGGGTCCCAGGGGGATTTTGGGGGGAATTTTTGGCATTTTGGGGAAATTTGGGGGGTCCCAGGGGGATTTTGGGGGGATTGTGGGATCCTGGGTGGGATTTTTGGGGAATTTTCCGAGGGGGTTTTTGGGGGTAATGTCGGGTATTTTGAGAAAATTTGGGGGGATTTTGGGGAAATTTGGGGGGAATTTCGGGGATTTTGGGAAAATTTGGGGGGTCCCAGGGGGATTTTGGGGGGAATTTTGCAGATTTTGGGGAAATTGGGGGGGTCCCAGGGGGATTTTGGGGGGAATTTTTGGCATTTTGGGGAAATTTGGGGGGTCCCAGGGGGATTTTGGGGGGATTGTGGGATCCTGGGTGGGATTTTTGGGGAATTTTAGGAGATTTGGGGGGTTTAGAGAATTTTGGAGGGTCCTGAAGGGATTTTTGGGGAAATTTTGGGGTCCTTGGGGGCATTTTTGGGGTCCTGGAAGGGATTTTTGGGGATTTTGGGGGAATTTTTGGCATCCTGGGTGGAAATTTTGAGATTTTGGGGGATTCTGGGTGGGATTTTGGGGAATTTTTGGGATCCTGGATGGGAATTTTGGGGGAATTTTGGGATTCTGGAGAGAAATTTGGGGATTTTGGGGATCCTACAGGGAAATTTTGGGGGAATTTTGGGATTCTGGGTAGAAATTTTGGGGTAATTTGGGGATCCTGGCTGGGATTTTTTGGGAAATTTTGGGATTCTGGAGGGAAATTTTGGGATTTTGGGACTCCTGGATGGGATTTTTGGGGGGATTTTGGGATTCTGGAGGGAAATTTTGGGATTTTGGGGCTCCTGGATGGGAATTTTGGGGAAATTTTGGGGGGATTTTGGGATCCTGGATGAGATTTTGGGGCTCCTGGCTGGGATTTTTGGGACAACTTTGGGATTTTTGGAGCGTTTTGTCCCCTGGCCCCGCCCCCAGCCGAAGCCCCGCCCCTTTTGCAGGTGCTGGAGAAGCTCCGCCCCCTGGAGCAGCGCCTCAAGTACCACCTGGAGAAGCTGCTGAGGGCGGCGGCCTCGGGAGGGCGTGGTCAGTGCGAGCCCCGCCCCCTCTAAGCCACGCCCCTCCCTCTGCCATCACCCCGTTTGATTGACAGCTGTCAATCACCCCCCAGGTGCCGAGGATCCGCTCAGCTTCCGCCCCGCCCCTTCCAACATGGCGGCGCAGGTGAGGGCGGGGCTTAAGGGGGAAGGGGAGGGGTTTTGGGGTGTGGGCGTGGCTTGAGGTGAAAATGGGCGGGGCTTAAGGGGTTAAATGGGTGGGGTATACATGGGGAAGTGGGCGTGGCTTTGTTGTGTTATGGGTGGGGTTGATCGGTCAGGTGGGCGGGGCTTGAAGGGAATTGGGGCGTGGCTTGATGGCTTTGTGGGTGTGGCTTCAAGAATTAATGTGTGTGTTTAATGGGGGTGGCTTAAGGGCAAAAGGGGTGGGGTTTAAGGGGTTACATAATGGTGGGCGTGGCTTAAGGGCTTGATGTTTAAAGTGGGCGGGGCTTGAGTGGAATTGGGTGTGGTTTGTCAGAAGGGGGCGTGGCTTAAGGGCAAAAGGGGTGGGGTTTAAGGGGTTGAATTGTGGTGGGCGTGGTTTAAGGGCTTGATGTTTTAAAGTGGGCGGGGCTTGAGTGGAATTGGGTGTGGTTTGTCAGAAGGGGGCGTGGCTTAAGGGCAAAAGGGGTGGGGTTTCAAGGGATCTGTGGGTGTGGTTGAAGGGGTTAAAAGGGGTGTGGCTTAAGGGTAAAAGGGGTGGGGTTTAAGGTTAAAATGGGCGTGGCTTCGAGAATGAATGGGTGGGGTTAAATGGGCGTGGTTGAAGGGGGTTGGGTTGTGGGCGTGGCCTGAGTGGGCGTGTCCTTCAGGAGGAGGAGGAGGATGACGCCGGCGAAGGCCAAGGGGGCGGAGCCAAAGCCCCGGGGCTGGGGGGAGGGCGGCGCTACGTCCCGCCCCGCCTGGTGCCCGTGGCCTGCGGTGAGCCCTCCTCCCTCATTTGCAT
>NW_024510666.1:0-512 GCF_017590135.1 Pyrgilauda ruficollis | reverse complement strand
GTGAGGATCATTTCCCACACTCTGGCTTTTTTCAAA
The DNA here is from genome assembly GCF_017590135.1 of Pyrgilauda ruficollis. Lineage (NCBI taxonomy): Eukaryota > Metazoa > Chordata > Aves > Passeriformes > Passeridae > Pyrgilauda > Pyrgilauda ruficollis. The sequence goes on along the minus strand of NW_024510666.1, from coordinate 476 downwards.
CCTCAGTGGGAGTGGGGTTGGGCTGGATCCCAGCCCTGGGAGGTGGAAAGTTTATTTCTCTACAGAAAAGTGCTTTGATTTATTTGGAGTCACAGATTCAGCAGGACTTTGATGCCAGGTCAAAGCTGAGGATTCTCCTTAGCTCCTCCATCCCACAAACACCCAAGGAGGGTCCCAGACTCACCAGCTCTGCCCCTGATGGCACAAGGCACCTCATGATCCTGACCTGCTGGGCTCTCCCTGGGCCAGTCCCTTCAAACCCTCCTTTGGTAAATACAGCCAGGATTTGGGATTTTCACAGGAAATAACCAGCTCATCCTAATGACAGCATCAGCCCGCCTCGAACTGCTGGGCTTGGGCCAGGGAGACATCAACAACCTGCAGAGACTGATGGGGCTGGCAGGAGCAGAGGGGCTGTCCTGGGCTGTCCCAGTGATGCCTTAAGGTTCTAGCTTTTGTATTTTTCAGATCCTGTA
>NW_024510665.1:0-513 GCF_017590135.1 Pyrgilauda ruficollis | reverse complement strand
GGGATTTTGGGGTAATTTTTTTGGTAAATTTTGGGGGATTTTTCAGGATTTTTGAGTCGTTTTGGAAGGATTTTTTGGGGATTTGGGGGTGTTTTTGGGAGGATTTTTTGGGGTTTTTTTTGGGATCTGGGAATATTTTTGGGGATGTTTTTAGGATATTTTAGGAATATTTTGGGGGATTTTTTGAGAATATTTTGGGGATATTTTGATGGATTTTTTGGGGGTTTTTTGGGATATTTTGGGAATATTTTGGTGGATTTCTTTGGTTTTTTGGGGGGATTTTTGGGCTTTTTTGGGAGATCTTTTGGGAATATTTTTGGGATTTTTTGGGAATATTTTGATGGATTTTTTGGGGATTTTTGGGGGTATTTTTTGGGATTTTTTTGGGAATATTTTTGGGATCTTTGGGGGGATTTTTTCAGAATATTTTGATGGATTTATTGAGATATTTTGAGATTTTTTTTAATGGATTTTTTAGGGTATTTGGGGGGATTTTTTGGGAATATTTTTGGG
>NW_024510664.1:0-513 GCF_017590135.1 Pyrgilauda ruficollis | reverse complement strand
TTTTTTTAATATGGTGATGCTCTAAATTCCAGATAATCTCTATATGTTTATGCATAAAAGGAGAAGGAGCAGCATTATATACATTAAAATAGCATGCCATAAACTGTCTTGATTAATCAATTTATTGTCTGGATTTTAAACAGCATGCTGTGAAATATCTTTAAATCTCTCTGAATAGGAAGGAGCCTACCAAGCTGCCAAAATGGATGCTCATTCAAACATAACATTGTACTATATTTGTCTCCATGCATTAGATCCATTGAATGGGTCCTTGTTTTCAGAACATGGGTCTAGCACAGGTTTTATTAGCAAAACAAATTAAGAAGCTGTATTTCACTAGTTCTGTTACTCTTTATACCTGATGACTTGTGTTTCAGAGAGCTGTTTTGCTTTCTGTGTCTCAGCAGGCAATATTCACATGCTCATTGGAAGTGACTTGTAGTAGGAAAGACTGGGTTTTTTTAACAGAAAGGAGTGTATTTCAGGATGAGAGGAAATGGTCTCAAGTTACAC
>NW_024510663.1:0-485 GCF_017590135.1 Pyrgilauda ruficollis | reverse complement strand
CCTAAATTTTCCCCCAATTTCTGCCCCAATTTTCCCCAACATTCCCCAAAATTTTCCCCCCAATTTTCCCCAATTTTTCCCCAAAATTCCCTAAATTTTCCCCAATTTCCGCCCCAATTTTTCCCAACATTCCCCAAATTTTTTCCCCCAAAGTTCCCCAAAATTTTCCCCAAATTTTTCTCATTTTTGCCCCAAAATTCCCTAAATTTTCCCCAATTTTCCCCAAAATTCCCCAATTTCTGCCCCAATTTTTCCCAACATTCCCCAAATTTTTTCTCCCATATTTCCCAAAATTTCCCACTTTTTCTCCAAATTTTTCTCCAAATTTCCCTCCAATTTTTTCCAAAATTCTCTTTTTCCCCAAAATTCCCTCAATGTTTTCCCTATTTTCCCCAAAAATCTCCACATTTTGCCCAAATTTTTCCCCAAATTTCCCGAAAATTCCTCAATTTTTTCCTAAAATTCCCCAATTTTCTCCCAAAATT
>NW_024510662.1:0-513 GCF_017590135.1 Pyrgilauda ruficollis | reverse complement strand
CACATTCAGGGCACATCCCAGGGCACAGGTGCCACCAGCTGGCTGCCGGAGCCGCTGCCAAGCCGCTGCCAGCGCAAGCCGTGCCTCTTACCTGGCATCCTCAGAGCCTGGAGGCTGGGGCTGCTCTGCTGGGGCAGCAGAGGGCGCGGGGCCAGCCCCGGGGCCGGGCTCAGCCCCGGCGGGCGGGCAGGGCTGCTCGGCCCCCGCGGGCTCGCAGGGCGGCAGCGGCGGCTGGAAGGCGGGCGATGTGAGCTTTCTGCTTACAGTGCCACAGCGCCGCGGGGTCGCGGGCAGCTCCAGCACCTTCACACCAAAGCTACAGAGAGAAGAGAGAGTGAACACAGCAGGCGGCCACCCCCGGTGCTGCTGCGGCAGGACCCTGGGTGTCCCACCCCAGACAAACCCACATGCAAAGCAGCGACGAGGAAAGCTCCGCTGGCTGCACCACAAACACCGTGTTAGAGCCACCACTGGCTGCACCACAAACACCATGTTAGATCCTCCACTGGCTGC
>NW_024510661.1:0-513 GCF_017590135.1 Pyrgilauda ruficollis | reverse complement strand
GCTGTGCATCTCACACATCCACAGATGCGCCACAGATGCTGCCCTTGGGCTACAGCTGAGCATCACTGACAGGTATCCATTTCTCTGGGTACCCTGGGCTGCTGTTCCTGCTCTGCTTGGAGCTCCCCATCTCACCAGCTCACAACCAGCTCAAGCCTCACCCGCACGTGCTGCAGGGACTGATGCAAAGCCCCGCTGTGGAATTCACATCTGCTTCCTACATGATTGGAAGTCACTCAGCCCAGCTGAGAACCTGTGGGTGTACAGCTCCATTTACCTGCAGCTACTGTGGAGTTTTACAAATGCAAACTGAGGCACACAGAGGGCTGGCTCACACAGGAGTGGCCCTGCAGCAGCTTGGGTCTCCATCCAAGAGAAGCATGGGGCAGAAGTCCCGAAGGCCAGCACCCAGTGATGTGGGGGCACTGTGAATCAGCAGCCACCCTGTTGAAGGACAATAAGACAACTTTTTCTGCTCCTTACCTGCTCAGATATTGTATTTAACTGAAATTT
>NW_024510660.1:0-513 GCF_017590135.1 Pyrgilauda ruficollis | reverse complement strand
TCTCTTGCCCACACTCCCAAGCCCTCTTACAGCCCATCATGGTAAACTCCTGCAGAAACAAACTTCACAGAGGGCAGAAAGGTGGTTTGTTCTGGTACTGGAATGAAGAGAAAAAGCTGGGCCATGAGTTCAGTGTCTCTGGTGTTCAGGGCTGGAAAACTCCTTGTCAACCCTTGGCAGGGAGAGGCTGTGTGACACCCGAAATACAAGGATTAATGTGTTTTATAAATGTTAATGTTAGTATGATGATGTCAGAAGAGCCATGGAAGTCCTTAGTGCCTGTCTGAATGGCTAATCCTCCTTTCAGGTCTGGCAAAGCTGTTGACCTCACTGATCCTTTAAGTCAGTGAGCAGCTTGGGCTAATTAGAAGTAGTGTTAAAAACTTGCTTCCCTGAAGTTTCAACTTTCAGTTTTTGTCTTTATTATCATGTATCTCTTCCTGTGTAAAATGCCTAGGAGGAGATAAACTGACCACAGCCACATTTGGTTTATAGACTGAAAAGTCCTTTATG
>NW_024510659.1:0-513 GCF_017590135.1 Pyrgilauda ruficollis | reverse complement strand
TTTTTCCTTGTGATCCTTATTCCTTATTCTTAGCTATAAGGTTATCAGCATGATACATCTAACTCCAAGGTTTCTTTGTGATCTTAAGCAGAATAGAAGACCTGGAATGAGGGTAGAGCAAGTGGAGTAGAGCAGAGCAAGGGGAGAATTGGGGTGAGCTGGCCTTAGAGCAGAGCAGACCCGAATTCCTGCACCTGCAATGCAGCACATCCCAGCTCTGCCTCGGTGACTCCAGCAGCAGCAGGAATCTGCTCAGGGGGAGAGTGATCAGCTGCACCTCAGGAATTGCTCCTGCACCCACAAATGCTGTCACTGGGGAGACATTTCAGCACCCTCCCAAGTGCCTGGTCTGGGGACAGGAGTGAGACCCCAGGGAATGCTATTCCTCTGGTTCTTTGTCAGTGGGAAGACGGAGTTTATATCTGATGCCCAGCAGATTTTCCTGTCGTGGTTCGGTTTAATTTGTTTGGTTCTAAATATCAGCAAAAGATAAGAGTTGAGGGGAAAAAAAAA
>NW_024510658.1:0-513 GCF_017590135.1 Pyrgilauda ruficollis | reverse complement strand
TCTGTCTGATCCATTTGACATTTCCACAAATGCTTCTGTTCAAACATGGTTATGAGCAAGTCCCCTTCCAGCCCCAAACTGTTCTGTGATTCTGTGATTGGGTTCTGCTCTTAATCACGACCCAATGTAATACAGATTGCCAGGGCAGTAGCAGAAAGAGCCGTGAAAATAATTCCTTTGTCTCCAATGATCTGAGAAGAAACCTGCCTGATAACTTTCTCCTCAGAGGTTTTGAGAAATGTCCTTATTTCCTCACTTGTAAACACCTCCATGGTTCTGCACAGTTTATCTTCACCAGACTCTCTGGGAGCTGTTCCTCCTGCAAAGGGAAGGGATTTTGTGGGAATAGCTAAATCCATCCTGCAGACCTGCACCTTGACACGTATGATGACTTGGGCTGTCTAAGAAATGGTTTTGGTGATGTACAGTTTAAAACTCCTTTCAGCAATGTAATTTATTTAGTCAAAACCTTTAATCCATCCCAATGACAAAACTCCCTCTTTACTGTATTTT
>NW_024510657.1:0-513 GCF_017590135.1 Pyrgilauda ruficollis | reverse complement strand
TCTTATGTGCTGTAGCAACTCTAATCTCTTAACCATGCATAATCCCTTGCTTAGTACAACTTATTCAACATGTGATCAAAGGGATGCAGGTAATATCCATGCCTATGTGGATGGGTGGAATGTAGGAAAATAGAGATAGTGATGAAGGTAATCTCACCCCTAAGGAGTTACAGCTGTGCTAATTATCAAGCATTAGGAACAGGCCTGCCCTTAATAGGCCACAGCTAGATCCAATTAGGATGGGTATTGTAAAAGAGTAGGTTGGCTGGTCCAGAAGTCAGATGGAGTTTGTTGGCTGTGCTGAGAAGACGGAGTCAGTGCTGTGAGGAGCTGCCCATGAGAAATCACCAAAAAGGTACAAAACCTTTGCAATAAGGTGGCACCGTGCCTACTGATCCATAGATAGCTACAAAAGGACAGAAATTGATGTCACTGCAAAGAATTGCAAAACCAAAAAAGACCCAGGACCAGGAAATTAAGTCAATCATAAGTAAAGTTTGTAAAGACAATTAT
>NW_024510656.1:0-7987 GCF_017590135.1 Pyrgilauda ruficollis | reverse complement strand
CACTTTGTGTTCCTCCCCTAAACATCCGCAAAGAAGCCCTGTGCACTGCCAAACCTCTTTTCCTACCCCAGCCCACCATGTGTTTCAAACTTTGGTCTCCACCTTATGTAGCAAGAGGATCAGGAAGGCAACAGTTCTGTTAGCATTTCATCTGGCCACTACTGTAAAATACGATAAAAAGTGTTTTTTTTTAAAAAGATTACCAACAAAGGAATGCCAAGAAAAATCTCCACTCTGTATTGGATGCATGGAGGGATACGATCATGAAGGATGAGGAAAAGGCTGAGATTCTGAATGCCTCCTTTGCCTCAACCTTCAACAGTCAGACTGGTTAAGCAGAAGCCAAGCAGCCCCCTGAGCCAGCAGGCAGTTGTTAGTAACCTGCAGAGCCACTGAGATGCTGACAAGTTACAGGCCTGGCTGGGCCTGGCCCAAGGGTGCTCACGGAGCTAGTGGAGGACCTCACTAAGCCGCTGTCTATCCTTTATTATCGTTCCTGGCTAGTCGGGGAGTTCCCAGATGACTGCAGGTGCCAATTTGACAGCCATGGCCAAAAAGGGCCACAGGGAGGACGTAGGGATCTGCAGGCCTGTCAGCCTGACCTCGTGGCTCAGCAAGATTCTGGAGCAGATCATCCTGAGGAGAATCACAAGGCCCAGAGAGGACAGCTGAGGAATCAGGTAAAAGCAGGTCCTGCCTGAGCAATGTGATGTCTTTTACGGTGTTGGTGACCCACCTCAGGGCTGAGGGAAAAGCTGTGCATGGAGGCTCCCTGGAACTGAGCAAAACCTTAGACTCCATCTCCCACAGCACAGTCTCGGAAAAGCCGTCAGCCCAGGGCTTGGGCAGGGGCCCTCTTGGCTGGCTTAAGAACTGTCACGATGGCTGTGTCCAGAGAGTGGCTGGGAATGGAGTTGCATTGAGTTGGAATCTGGTCACTAGTGGTATCCCCTTGGATGCAGTCCTGTCCAGCATCTGTCCTGCTGATGTGGGCAAAGGCATCAAAGGTATTTTCAGAAGTAAATTTGTACCGACATCAAGCTGGGTGGGAGTGTCGATGTGCTGCAGGGTGGGAAGGCTCTGTGGGGGGGATGTGGACAGGCTGGATGGATGACACAATCCTGAGTCTCTAGAAGACTGAGTCCTGCCCTCGTGTCTCAATAGGCCCTGCAGTGACCCAGGCTGGGGACAGAGTGGCAGGAAACCTGCCCAGCAGGAAAGGCCCTGGGGTTGCTGGCCAACAGCAACCGAAAATGAGCCCAGATTGGTAAGAAGACTGATGGTCTCCTGGCCTTCTGTGTCAGCAATAGTGTGACCAGCAGGACCAGGGTGGTGATTGTCCCTCTGTGCTGGGCACGGAGGGGGCCACACCCAGAGTGCTGTGTGCAGATGTGTGCCCTTGTTAAGATGCAAGTAGGGAAAGACACCTCTGAGCCAATTAATTAAGGTGCCAGTGAGACCATCTACCAAAGCCAACAACAGGGATTTATTTAGCAATAAACAGCAGGCAGAGAGATAGAAAGGAATAGAGAAGAAGAGAGGGAGAAGAGGGGAGGACATTGGGGTGAAGTGCAGGAATGGAGTGGAGAAATCAAGCAGGAGACAGACACCACACTTGGCTCCAGTGGCATCTTGTCAGTCCTTCGTCACACTGTGCTACTTCTCTTCTGGCTCTTCAGCTGAAGAGTCGTAGTGATTCTTGTGGTGGAGGAGGAGGACGTGGATCCCTGGATTCTTCTAGGGTTGGCCCTTTTCTCTGGTCCATGTTGTGGAGATCCAGGGAGGAGTTTTCCTACTTGCCGTATGAAAGGAGGATGGGCATGCTTTCCTTTGCCAGCAACCCTGCGGTCCAAAGTGCATTTCTCAGCTCCTAATGTGGCCTGGGGGCAGGGCAGGGATGCACCCTACACTGCAGGCCAGGCCTAAAATGAGCGAGGCAACGCTGCCATCCTTCCTCAGCTGGGTCTCCTCGACCAGGCTGCCTTGCAATTGGCTTGGGCACACTGGGCTGGGGCTGGCAGCAGCACCTATCTGTGGCAACTGGTTGCCTTGGGCACCATCCATCCAACCTTGCATGCCTCCATCCATCAATATGTCCATCCATTGCGGCATGCACTCCGAGCCTCCCTGCGCGCTTGCCTTGGGACCTGCGGCTGCCTCTGGGAGCTGAGTGGCCTGAGGGTGAGCAGCCATCTCTTCGGATGCACCTGGCGCTGGCAGCCGGGCTCACTCCTCTGGCTGTCGCCTGAGGCAGCTGAAGGAGAAAAGGCGCCTCAGTGCCCGCCGGGCCGTCTTGATGATGGAGCGCCATCGCTGGAGGAGAATCACAAGGCCCAGAGAGGACAACTGAGGAATCAGGCCCAGCCAGCATGGGTTTAGGAAAAAGCAGGTCCTGCCTGAGCAATGTGATGTCTTTTACGGTGTTGGTGACCCACCTCAGGGCTGAGGGAAAAGCTGTGCATGGAGGCTCCCTGGAACTGAGCAAAACCTTAGACTCCATCTCCCACAGCACAGTCTCGGAAAAGCCGTCAGCCCAGGGCTTGGGCAGGGGCCCTCTTGGCTGGCTTAAGAACTGTCACGATGGCTGTGTCCAGAGAGTGGCTGGGAATGGAGCTGCATTGAGTTGGCATCTGGTCACTAGTGGTATCCCCTTGGATGCAGTCCTGTCCAGCATCTGTCCTGCTGATGTGGGCAAAGGCATCAAAGGTATTTTCAGAAGTAAATTTGTACCGACATCAAGCTGGGTGGGAGTGTCGATGTGCTGCAGGGTGGGAAGGCTCTGTGGGGGGGATGTGGACAGGCTGGATGGATGACACAATCCTGAGTCTCTAGAAGACTGAGTCTTGTCCTCGTGTCCCAATAAGGCCCTGCAGTGACCCAGGCTGGGGACAGAGTGGCAGGAAACCTGCCCAGCAGGAAAGGCCCTGGGGTTGCTGGCCAACAGCAACCGAAAATGAGCCCAGATTGGTAAAGAGGACTGATGGTCTCCTGGCCTTCTGTGTCAGCGATAGTGTGACCAGCAGGACCAGGGTGGTGATTGTCCCTCTGTGCTGGGCACGGAGGGGGCCACACCCAGAGTGCTGTGTGCAGATGTGTGCCCTTGTTAAGATGCAAGTAGGGAAAGACACCTCTGAGCCAATTAATTAAGGTGCCAGTGAGACCATCTACCAAAGCCAACAACAGGGATTTATTTAGCAATAAACAGCAGGCAGAGAGATAGAAAGGAATAGAGAAGAAGAGAGGGAGAAGAGGGGAGGACATTGGGGTGAAGTGCAGGAATGGAGTGGAGAAATCAAGCAGGAGACAGACACCACACTTGGCTCCAGTGGCATCCTGTCAGTCCTTCGTCACACTGTACTACTTCTCTTCAGGCTCTTCAATCTTCGCTTCAGCTGAAGAGTCGTAGTAATTCTTGTGGAGGAGGACGTGGATCCCTGGATTCTTCTAGGGTTGGCCCTTTTCTCTGGTCCATGTTGTGGAGATCCAGGGAGGAGTTTTCCTACTTGCCGTATGAAAGGAGGATGGGCATGCTTTCCTTTGCCAGCAACCCTGCGGTCCAAAGTGCATTTCTCAGCTCCTAATGTGGCCTGGGGGCAGGGCAGGGATGCACCCTACACTGCAGGCCAGGCCTAAAATGAGCGAGGCAACGCTGCCATCCTTCCTCAGCTGGGTCTCCTCGACCAGGCTGCCTTGCAATTGGCTTGGGCACACTGGGCTGGGGCTGGCAGCAGCACCTATCTGTGGCAACTGGTTGCCTTGGGCACCATCCATCCAACCTTGCATGCCTCCATCCATCAATATGTCCATCCATTGCGGCATGCACTCCGAGCCTCCCTGCGCGCTTGCCTTGGGACCTGCGGCTGCCTCTGGGAGCTGAGTGGCCTGAGGGTGAGCAGCCATCTCTTCGGATGCACCTGGCGCTGGCAGCCGGGCTCACTCCTCTGGCTGTCGCCTGAGGCAGCTGAAGGAGAAAAGGCGCCTCAGTGCCCGCCGGGCCGTCTTGATGATGGAGCGCCATCGCTGTGGGGCCGGGGGCTGCGGGACAAGGGTCATGTCAAGGGGGGAGGAAGGAACACTGCATGCCAGGTGCTGGGCAGGCACCAGGGAAGTCCCTGCTGGTGCCCCAGTCCCACAGGGCTTTTCCTGGGCATTGCTGGCCTGGGCATGGCCAGCATCCATACACGCTGCATTGGCCTCCTCCAGGGGATCGGCAGGCCAGACGCAAGCCGACATCTTTGCCTCTTCCCCTGGTGCCCTGAGGAGAGGCTCACTGTGGCCCTTATAACAGGGATCACTCTCCAGAGGAGAAGCTGCTGGGTCTGCTTCTATGTCTTGCAGGGCGCGACACAATGCACACTCTGGCCCGCTGTCCCCTTCTCCTGCAGCATCTCTGTCAGGGAGTTCTTCATCCTCCCACTTTTCCAGTAACTCATCGAAACGAGTGTCCCAGAACGGCATGTCCTTGTTGTTAAAGAGACACAACCGCTCTTCAAAGAGGTCAGGAGGCACGAGCTGTGAGTAATTTTTCATCTCTCCTGCATAGCCTTTGCTCCAGCTGCAATGGCTGTGTGAGGGGCTTTCTTGATCCAACGAGGAGAGGATGTCTTCTTCCAACTGCTCCAGCTCCTCTGCCTTGATGTGCAGAAGGGGCTTCGAAGCATCCTCAGGCTCTGGGCACAGCACCGTGCTCTGGGTGCATTGCTCTGCTGGCCAGCGAGTTCCCCTCTCCTCACAGGTCCCTCCAGACGAAGATGAAGCGGACGAGCCTGAGGTTTCCTCAGCCTCTGAGGTGGGGAAAAGCTCATTAGGCCCCTCGTCCCAGGGATGTCCGTCCATGACACAAGCCACTGCCTCTGCCTTTTCCTCTTTCAATGGGGCACTCGACACACTCCATGGGTCGCTGTCCCCATCTCCTGTAGCCTCTGGGTCTGGGAGCTCTTCTTCGTCCCACTTCTCGTCTGGCTCCTTTAGAGAAGTGTCCCTGGGCCATGAGCTGTCAGAGGTAGAGCATGGCTCTGCACTCAGGCCTGGAGACAGGAGCTCAGAGGAGTTTCCTGTTTCTCCTGTGGAGCCTGCAGTCAAGCTGGGAGTGCTGGGCAGCCCCTGGGGCTCTGCATCTGCCTCTTGGCAGAGACTTGCATGGCCCTGAGTGCAGGTGGACTTGATGAATGTGTCTTCACGCAGGCACAGAGCAAGGTCTCTAAACAGGCTTCTGGATGTTTTGCCACCGTGCCCTTCCTGCACCTCAGTGAGCTCCTCCATCTCAGTGTCCCCCCGGTGCTCCCAGGCAGGCTGGGTCCCTGTGCGGAGCTGCACGCCACCCGCAGGTCGCAGGGGTGGCAGGCGATGGCCCTGCCTTGCTCCTGACCCTTGCCAGGCTCTTTCGTCTGTGCTGTCTGGGGAAGGTGTTTCCTGGATCCTGTCAGCAGCCATAGAGCCCCATGGAGAAGGTAGCACAAGCTCTAGGTAGAGGCTGGACACGAGGCCCCCGGACCGTGCTCTGGGTCTTCTCCCAGAGGCTTCTGGTGCTGCTGGCAGAGGGGGCAGCTTGAGCCTTGCCGAGGGTGCTCTTGGCATTTCAGGGCTGAGCTGCCACGGAGGTGTCACTTTCAGTGGAGGGCCATGGAGAGGTGGCAAGTCTGACACGGACAATCTTGGTGTCCGTGTGACTGTGCCCCTGAAGGGCACTGAATGCCCACCCTCCAGGCTGTCCTCCTGTGTTCCACGTCCTGTGTGTCTCAATGAGGTGACCAGTCTGGGGACTGGCCTGTCCCCGTAGAGGGGCATGATGGTCACCCATGTGACCTCCTCTGCTGCCTGCGGCGGCCTCTGGGGCACCTGTGGGAAGCAGAGGTAGGCGAGAGATGGAGGTGGCTCTGTGGGCACACTGTCCTCCCTCATGTTGTTGAGTCCAGCTCTGAACCCAAGTGGAGGTGCTGACCACAGCAGCCAGGCCGAGCTGGGTTCCCAGCTGTGCTCGCAGTCTCTGGGGTATTCCTTCACCCAGGTCATCCTGGCACCGGCTCCTCCCCAGAGCAAGGCCTGGAGCCAGGCCTGTCTGGCGGTCTCTGCCCCCAGCCGTCCCCCAGGCCCCGCTGCAGCCTCTCCCTCCATTCCCATCCCTCACCTGTCGCCGCTTGGACAGTAGCGGCTGCCCCTCACGGGATTGGCAATGGGCGTTTGCCTCGCGTCTCTTGGACATCTGGGCCGTGCTCTGATGAACACTGGCCAAGGGCACCCGGGAGAGCTGCTTCCTCCTGAGGAGCTGCTGCCTCGTGAGAGAACTGCTGCCTCCTCAGAGAGCTGCTCTCCTGAGAGTGACAACACGAGGGGTTTGGCCCTACAAGAGCCCTCCGGACCACGGCACGGCCCCCGTGTCACAATGGCCTCTGGGCACGATGCAACCACGGGTCACAAAGGCCTGTTTTAGGACTTTGCCCCTCAACTTTGCCCATGCCTGTTTGTGGCCTGCATTTCCTCTTCACAGATAAAACCAAGGCACAACTTCCCAAGAATATTTCTGGGATTCACATTCTCTGAACATCAGAGAAAGAAAACACAGTTCTTAACTCATTTACTGCTCTTGTGTTGTTCACAAGTGCAATGCATTGTGCAAGATTGTTTACCTGAAGGGAATTGGTAATTGGATTCTTGTGTGAGTTTTTTGATTCTTTGACCAATTGAATCCATGTGTGTGTGTCGGGACTGTCGGCGGACAGGCACAAGATTCTGTTCAGTTGAGTGCAGTTGAGTGCAGTTGAGTGCTTGGCAGATTCAGTTTAGATGTAATGTAATATAGTGTAACATAGTATAGAATAATATAGTATAATAAAGTAATTAATTAGCCTTCTGATAATATGGAGTCCTCCACATCATTCCTCTCTGCCGTGGGGTTCATGTTGAATCCTATACCTGTTCCTCTCCCAATGGCCTGCATTTCTCCTTTGTCCCACTTTGTGTTCCTCCCCTAAACATCCCCAAAGATATTTAGTTTGGGACACCAAAAAAATTGACATCTATGACAGGTTTACTGTTTAATTCGGGGAAGGTCAATTAAAGAATGAAGACCTTGAGAGGTAAAATAGAATACATGTTTAAATGTGAATAGTACTGTTTCAAATTTCAGAAATGGTTTCTTTTTGTATGGGCAAGGCACAGTTACCTTTTTCCTAGGAAAGATATTTACTTTCTTTTTTTTAAATGAGGTGGTTATATCATTTGATATTGGGTATGGACAACAAACCTCCTCATTTTATGGAGAATGGTAATAAATTACTTATTCAATCAGCTTTTTTAATAGTTAATCAACCACTGCCAATGGCTCTCTCCTGCATTGACTTTTCTGTGTCACTGTCACAGCTTATACATGTTCCTGTTAATTGGATATTATGACTGTTGGTCTAATTTGCATTATACAATTTAAATTATTTCTACATGAAATACAGCAAAGCATGTTACAAGCATTTTATTTAAATAATCCAGGAGGAAAGTACGAGGTAATTGTTTTACCTTCAGTTACTCTTTGTGTAAGGTGATCGTTCAAAGTTCTCTGCAGTGTTTATAGGAGAAGTAGATGTGTTATTCTGTACTTCAGGTTAAAGTATTTCTATATTATCAGCTCCTTAGTGTGCGGACAATCTTGCATTACATGTTTATGAAGAAGCTCAGACTTCTAACTCATCCCAGAGATTGCTTGTAGCAGTGTGGGGTTTAGATGGTGGTTTATGCTTCCTACACTTATTCCCCAATAAGCATCTCCTACGGAAAAGCTTGAGTAAGCATTCAGGCAATACAGTCAAGTCCACACACCTCTCATCATGGCTAGCTCAGCAAAGAGAGGCAGAAGGGCCTTTTTTATGGTCAGTTCCAGAGAGGTCTATTTCAACACGTGGAATGGAAACCACAAAAGGGACAAAAGAAAAGACCATGTGCTCTGCACAAGCTTTAAGTAGAGGCAGGCATGTGTGGGAACTCAACACATCACTCT